>NC_056725.1:1952692258-1952694758 GCF_019279795.1 Protopterus annectens | reverse complement strand
ACAAGCTCCAGCAGAGAAAGCGCTGTGTCCGTCAGGAAAAAAAGGAAAACAGCAAGGGTTTAAAACATTAGTTGCTTAAAACAGAAAAATGGTACAAGAGAAAGAAGGATGTGAAATAATAGGAAAGAGCCAACTAGCCAGGAGCATAACCTTGGCAGAGCCATTTGCTATTGAGATAAACTCTTAGACGTTTTTTAAATGAGGATAAGTTGGGATTGTTTTGGATGTGCTGAGGAAGAGAATTCCAGACCTTAGCTATTTTATGGGAGTAAACGGAGTCACCATGATAGTTATGAGACTGGGTAACTTTAAGCATTAGTCTGTCAGACAATTTAAGAGATCTACGGTTAAAGTTTGGTTGAACCAGGGATGAGAGAGCAGGGCAATTTCTGGGGAAATGTATTATTTTGTGGGGAAAAATAAGTTGGCTTAGTTGTAATAGGTTTGGTAATTCCAACCAGTTAAATAGCTGAAGAACAGAACAGTGATGAGATTTTTGGGGTTGATTGTTGGCAAACTTAGCATTTTTATTATAGCAGGACTCTAGGTGAATAATGTCAGTCTTACGTAGATTGGTGACAATTTGTGAGCAGTAGAGTAGTTTAGAAAGTAAATGAGATCTAGCTGTGGCTATTCTGGCTTGGTTTGTGAGGTATGGTTTGGCCCTATGTAGAGCTCCAAGTTTTGTGTTAACTTTCTTGATTGACAGTGAGATGTGTTTGTTTTTTTTGTTTGTCAGTTTTTAGTTTATTATCTGTAGTAACACCTAGGAGCTATATATATATATATTTATATATATATAATATATATATATTTATATATATATATATATATATATATTTATATCTATTTGGATCCTAGGATGTTTGCTCGAGTGAGCAAACATCCGAAACCCTAACGGCCGGGCATACATGTCCGAAAGTGCTTTTCACCGAAGAAGCACTTTCGCGTAAGTATGCCTGTTGCCGAGGCTGTACTATGGTGAGGATAAGGGAAATTTCTCTTTTTCCCCACTGTAGTGCGGTCTCGGAGGGAGAATATTAAAGTAGGGTGTGGGGGGGCACAGCCCCCCACATAGGGGGTGCGAGGGGGGGCAAAGCCCCCCTGCTTAAATGTAAATGTAGTGTTTTATTTTTTTTTTTGTAACACGCTTTAACAAAAGTGCTTTTTCAATAAAAACGCTTTCGTTAAGGTGTGTTTGGTTATTATGGATTCGGACGTTTCGCTCACTTGAACAAACGTCCTAGATCTATTATATATATTTATATATATATATATATATATATATATATATATATATATATATATATATATATATATATGTATATAGATCATTGACCATTACATTAAATTAAAATTAAGGTTGCATTAATGCCCATCATTAACCAATCAGTCACCATGGTAACTGTTAAACTAATAAATTCCCAATACTTACTTTCTTAAAAACATTAAATACATAAATAATACTTTACAAAAAATATTGCTATACTTCATAAAACTTATGTAATATTAAATACCACTGTAAAATAAGTTATTCTTATTAAAAAAACACTAAAATATTATAGAAAAAAGCAGCTCTCAACTTTAAAACACGGGACAAAGAAGTGGTTTGATTTAAACCAGGGTATGCAATGGCATTAGTTTTCAATTGCCATCTAAGCTCCCGGAATTCTAAAAAGTAATCCACTGGTCCACCTCTCTGCCCCAAGTCAGTATGATTAATAATTGTAAATTTACATCTGTGAAACTAGTATTTCTCCAAGTGTCTGTGTATACAGTCCATTCCTTCCATATTTTTTCTTTATATCATAAATGTGTTGGTAAACTCTCTTCCTTAGACTAAGCTTAGTCTTACCTATGTAGAATGCACTGCATGACTCGCACAAGGCCAGGTATACCACTCCTTTACTCCCGCAATAAAACCTTTTGACAATATTAATCTGCCCAAAACCTTCCAAGACTACAGATGCCCCTTCCGTGATATATGGGTACTGAGAACAGTGGCCACATTTAATCATCCATCCATTTCCCATCCCTTTCACTGGTCTTTCCAATAATGTCTTGACACATAAATCTTTCTTATAGACAATGGCAGGTCTTTCACCCACCACTTCTGTATGTTCTTGTTCAAACCCAAATATCCTCCATTTTTTTTGGATAATAGATTTCACTCCAAAGAAATCATTGTTGTAAGTTAAAATGAGGGCCATACTGTATGTCTGAGGTTTAGTAGTCAGTTGCTTAAACCTAGAAGCACCTGCTTTTTTCCTTTACCTCAGTTAAAATGTCTATCAAGAAGGCCTCAGGGTAGCCTCTCAGGATGAACATAGTCATCAGTTTATCACATTCCACTTGGAAGTCGCTGTCTTCTATAATTATCCTGACCAACCTTACATACTGAGCTTTCACAAGGGTCTTCTTCTGATGCTCAGGGTGCATACTCTCATAGTGTAAAAAGGAATTGGAATATGTAGGCTTACGGTAGATGGTCGATTCAAAA
>NC_056725.1:1952682258-1952684758 GCF_019279795.1 Protopterus annectens | reverse complement strand
AAAACAAGGTTACCCTAGTTACCATATAGGTGGCAATCCACTAAGCACAGAAGAGGTTTTCAGGGATCTGGGGACCCAGGTTGACAGTAACCTTTCGTTTGACACTCACGTTGCCAAAGTAGTTAGGAAGACCTTCTACATTGCCCACCTGATCATGAAGGGATTCACATCTAGATCAAGAGAGGTTATCGTTCCCCTGTACTCATCACTCATCAGACCAATGATTGAGTACAATGCCCCATTCGGAATGTATCTGACCCGACACCTGCAGCAATTGGAAAGGCCCCAAAGGTTCCTCACCAAAAGGATAAAGGGTCTCAAAAATATGTCTTATGCTGCCCGACTGAAGGAACTCCAGCTCTATTCAGTCGCTTACCGTCTGCTCAGAGGTGACCTATGCCTGACATACAAGGCCATGTCCAACCCGGAATTAATGAACATGATTCACCTCAAAAGATCTAAATCCATCAGAACTACAAGGGCAAGAGACTTAAACCTCAACACGGCTATTAATAGGACGTGCTGGAGGGACAGATTCATCTCCCAGAGACTCCCTATGCTGTGGAACAAAATCCCGGTACATGTGAGGCAGAGCACCTCGCTGGCTTTGTTCAAGAGAAATCTTGACCAATGGATGGGAGATCGCAGGTATACCCCAGGGATAACCTCAGTGTCACTGCTTGACAGAGGCACAGCAAAATAATGGGCATAGTATCCTTCAAACTAAAGGGGTGGCGAAAGCCACAAAACTCTGGGCTAGGCTTATAAATGCCCTAGGGCAGATAGCCTAGTATGAACCTATGAACCTATGAACCTAATTGAATTGTACAGGTTATAGGTCACATTAAAGGTGGGAAAAGTTTTGAAGTGATTTATTGTGGTCTCATTTTTTTATATCACAAAAACATGGCATTTTAACAGGGGTGTGTAAACTTTTTATATCCACTGTACATATATATCTATATCTATATCTATCTATCTATCTATATATATATATATATATATATATATATATATATATGTGTGTGTGTGTGGGGGGGGGGGGGTTACTTCACATCTCCAAAAACTCATATGACTGACTTTCATTTAACTGAGACCAAATCACCTAATTTCAGAATACTGAAAACTCATTTGACTGAATCTCATTTCAGCGAAAGCTTGCAATGCTAAATTTCAAAAGACTAAACATCAAATCATAAGGAAACATACTCACCGCACTAATAACTACTTCTTTCCATACCTTAAAAACTATTTACTTACCCTCTTATCAGAAACCAGACAATATAAAACCAAACTAAGTGTGGGGCTGTGCCCCCCACCCCCCCTAACTATATGATCCTTGATGACTTCAACTACCCCACTATAAATTGGGTGAACTATTCCTGCTCTAATGCACTCACCCAACGATTCCTTGATTTCATCAATTCGAATTCACTACACCAGTTTGTCTCATCCCCTACAAGGGGAGATGGCATTCTAGACTTGGTTCTCACCAACATGGGTGACTGCTCCACCACCCCGATAGTAAGGTCTTTGCTGGTTTGATAAGACCATCGGTCTGTCTCATTTGAAGTGTCTATCCTGTCCAACCCCCCCCCCCCCCAGTTGTAACCAGGCTAAAAAAACTTCTGAAAAACTGACCGCAACCTTCTAAGGGGGGGGGGGTATCAGTAGCTTTACACAACCACCCCCCACAGCAGATGCAGACAAATATGCTGAACAGTATGCCAGTGCAGTATACAAGCACCTGTACAACTGCATGGACTCAGCCATAATTAACAGAACTAAGACATGCTCAAGGAAATACAAACCTATGTGGTGGACATCCTCTGACAACAGACTTTACAACAAAAGGAAGAAACTGTTGTCCAAAGGTAAAAAGACACAAATTTCCAAATGGAAAAACTCCCTCCTAAGCCTCAACAAGCATATTAGATCAACATTGAAAACCTTCAAAGCCAATTGTAAATTGAAACTAGCCTCCGAAACAAAGGCTAACCACAGTTAAGTCAGAAATCTCCATGGAAAAGCTCAGGTTTGTTCAGAATTAGTTCTTAATGATGCCACTTACACTGATCCTGTTGACTAGCCAACCTGCTAGCAGATAGGTTCAGTGCAAACTTCACTCCCATCCCCCCTAAAGGTCCATTGACATCCCCGATACTTGCCCTGCACCTCGCATCTCCATAGTTCAACTGTAAAAGGCCCTATCCAAGGCAGAGAACACAGTTTTCATGGGACCTGATAGTATCCCAGACTGTATTCTGCAACATCTCCATCAAGAACTAGCCTTGCCATTGAGCACCATGCTCAGCCATAACCTAAGTACAGGCTTCATTCCAGCAGAGTGGAGAACTGACATTGTCATCCCTTTGCACAAAGGTGGTGCCACTATTGACCCTGCTAATTATTGCCCTATTAGCTTGACAAGTCTAATCTGCAGGGCCATGGGACGTATTATTATGGACCTCATAAACAAGGACATAGGCAATCTCCAAGC